>NW_028187401.1:0-44238 GCF_964204655.1 Triturus cristatus
ATGAGGCCTAAATAGGTTGAACCCAGCATGGGATGCTTCTGTTTGCATCTATAAGTGATTTGGCCTGGCAGTTTGGGCTGGACTGTTGCTACTGGAGCAGAAACTATGCTGATTTGCATATGTCTGGTCTCAGTCTAAAGTGGCATAGTAGGCATAAAGTGATTTGGCCCGGCAGTTCGATATGGACTGTTGCTTTTGGATCAGAAATTAGTCTGATTTGCATATGGCTGGTCTATGTATAAAGGGGCATCGTGGGCAAAATGATGAGCAGGAATGTGCTCAGAGTTATTGTTAGTTGCTGAGATATTCAAGCATTTAACCCATCACCTTTTTATTTTCTTAAAGTAGAACTAAAGTGCAACTCAAACAAGTGAAAAGTTGCTACAAATGCTGCCCCAAGTGTTGCCACTGATTGGAAGGCCCTTTGCAAAGGTTAACTGGTCACCATTCAGTTGCTGATTGCTTTATGTAGGTATTAAACTGACACTAAGGAGGTGAAGCATTTGTAGAAACAGTATTAATGTATAACGAAGGTTGACAAAGCCAACAGGTGTGGCTATTGCTGCAATCGTGTAGGCTTTCTCCAAGTTTGTTTTGGTTTGTCATGGTTTTTCTAAAACGTTATTGCTGAGGGAGCAGTTGGGCCCTTGCCAAAATAAGAAAAAGAATCTGGGAAAACACACATTGCCATGTTAATCCCTGTCCCTGAAGGGTGCTACTTTGTGTACTGATGTGCTTCTTATGAAAGAGCAGAATGGCATCACTCACAGAGACGTTAGTCAATGCCTGAAGTGGACTGATCCATTGCCCCATGCTGTATACTGTAGTGGGCGGAAGAAAATGGGCATATGACAATGCACAATAACAGACCAAGCTATAAGGAGGGCTGGCTAAAAGCCCCTAAATATTGAGCATATTATATAGCTAAGGAAGCAAAGTCAAGAGGTCTTTGCTAACACCAGACCTCAACCAGCACAGGCAAAGCCAATTGGTATGGCTTTTTGAAAGGTCAAAGTGATTTTCCATTGATAGGTGTGTTTGTCTGGCTGTGTGATTAATTCAATGTGAAAATAAGATAGTGTTGGGGGGATAGGTGAGTGCATGGATGGATGGGTGAATGCTGTGGCGGTTTCTGATGGGCGGAGAGGCTGCGCCTCAGAGGTTTAGAAGACCTATGGATGGTAATTGCAAAAAGCAATTAACATCCAAATTGCTGTTGCGTTCCCTGCCTAGAGTGACGCTCCTCGAAACGGGTGTCAGGCAGTTTGGCATTGTTTCTTGGACAGATGGTCTAATGCGCATTTGCCCAATATTGGCAATGAAATTTCAGCAGCCTAGGGGCTGACACGGTGCCAGCCCAGGCCTTCAATAGTTGAGGTTCCCTGGGTACCGCTCAGTAATGACGTGATGTAGCATCGTATATTGATAGCAGCCCTGCGCGTGTACAGTATCAGCCCTGTACCTCCCGGGGCTGCCTGACAATTCCACGCTGCCTCTCACCACTCCTCCCTTTGAAAGGGAGGCATTTCAGCCTTTGGAATAGTGTCTGACATCACAGAGTCATGAGACACAACTCATGGCTCTGTGAGGGCCTGTCACGTGCTGCATGCTCTGAACAGATACACTGTACCTGCCTCTTCGCCTCGTGTATATGTTTAGAGCATTTCAGCAGTTGCCACTAGTTGATTTAATAAAGAGACAACAACTAAAAGGCAAAGCATTAAACTAGTTCACACGGTCTGGTTCCAGTTTACATCGTGGAATGGGGCAGTTTACAACAGGCAGCAGATTTTTCGTCCATCGGGGAATGTGAGGGAAGTGGAGAGGTGGTCGACTGTTCCAGGGCAGGTCAAATGGACAGCTAGAGAGTAAATACAGCACCAGCAAGCCTGCCTAGCCTTAGACGTTTTTCTGAGCAAGGACGGTAAGCTCTGTATGATTATTACTGCTTTCAATACCAGCCTCTCAGTTTTTTTTTAGTTAAATATTTTTTATTGAATATAAGAAAACACAGGGTTACAAATATAAACTAATCAATAATGTTCAGAATATAAGCATACACACGTTCTAAAAAATAGTAACTGCATAATAGGATAATTATACATAAAAGGTTACAGAGTATATAAACATTTATAATAACGTGCCTAAAATGATAATAAATTAAAAACAGGGAGAAAGAGAGTATACCTAAGGAAAAAGATATAAAACTAGGATATTACAGTGGTATACAAAGAACCTGTGTGAATGTTAAAATGAATATAATATTTAAAGGCGTAGAGTAATTTTTATAGAGGAAAGAGACAAGAAAAAAGAGGAAGAGAGAAAACGAGAGAAAGAAAAAAGGAAACGAGTGAAGAAAAGAGAAGAAAGAAAGGAAGAGAAGGAGAACTCAGTAATAAGGATAGAAAGGGATTATAATGATAATGACAGATAAGTCGTAAAAGGTAGCCACAGTAAATCAGATTTAATTTGAAGGTGTATAGAAGACTGAGGAATAGAGGCAATTCTATGCTCATCACATATATAATTCCACCAATGTAAAAAGGATAATTTAGAATTGTCTTACCAGCAGGTTAATATGACTTTAAAAGCCACCGCAAGAAATAAATCAAATAAAGGAGATGTGGGATTAACTTGAGCCAAATCAGGCGACATGGTGCCTAAAAATACATTATGAATACTAAGTTGAATTTTGTAAGAGAAAATCAGGGTACACTTTGACCATATAGCAGTCCAGAATGCATAAACCTTAGGACAATAGAGCAATAAATGCAATAAAGAACCTTCAGCATTAAGACAAGACCAACAAAATGATGAAGCAGAGTGGGTAAACTTATTTAACAAAAGGGGAGTAATGACAACTCTATTATAAATAAAGTACAGGGACTGTGTGATATTAGCAGCTTTGGAAGTCTTGAATATTTTCTGCCAAAACTTATCCCATTGCGATATCGACCAAGTCAAAGAAAGGTCATGTTCCCACTCTAGTTCAACCTTAGATTTAGTCCGTGTACCAATAGGGGTAGATCAAGATTTATAGATAAAAGAGGCACTAGGAACAGTATCAGCAGAACTTTGATATAATGGAGTATCAGGAAGAAATGAAGCAGGAGTTGGTAGAGAGAGAAATTTCTGTACACAATCCTGAAGTGTTAAAGCTAAAGTATTATACTGTTGAATACAGGAATTAGGTAATTGAAAAGATTCTTGCAACTGATGGAAAGAAAGAATTACATTAGTCACAAACATTTGGTGTACATAAATATCCATTGTTTGTAGTAAAATGATTTGTGACGAAACTTAATGTATTTATTAAACCAGAGTGATGATGCTAGAAAAGATTGATAATCATCCAAATTCGTAAAGAAAAGTGTATGTAACAAAAATTGAGAATGTTTCAAAATAGGGTATTTGGAAAGAAAAGTACAATTAGTCATGTGAACAACATCTCGCATTGAAAAATCATTTAACAATGAACATTCAACATTGACCCATGAAGGTTTAGGTGAATCCTGATAATCTTTAGATAAAGCATAAAACTGACAAATCAAAAAGGCATTATGATATAAAGCAAAATCAGGGAATCTTACTCCCCCCCTCATTTTTAGGACGAATCAGTTTAGACAAAGCAATACGTGCATGTTTGTTATTCCAGAGAAATTTAGTGCATAATGAATTAATCTGAGAAAAATAATATTTAGGAATTTGAAAAGGTAGCATAGATAATATGAACAGAATCTGAGGGACAATTATCATTTTAATTGTATCAAGTCTACCCCACCAAGAGAGGAACAGAGGAGACCAGATGTTTAACAAATTAGCAATTTTAAGTTTTAAGGCAGTAAATTTATGGGGCAATGTGTCACGAATGTTGGGGAAGAACCATATGCCAGGATATTTAATTTTTTGGGGACACCAAGTGAAATTAGATGAGTCAAACATATATCTATAGCATGAAGGATTTAAGGGTAAGATCTCAGTTTTAGAAAAGTTTAATTTGTAGCCAGAAACCTTAGCGAATGATGAAATTTCCTGCAAAAAGGGGGGTAGGGAAGACACAGGATTAGACATATAAATAAGAACATCATCAGCATATGCAGATAATTTAATTTGTTGGGTCTTGAAATTAAAACCATTAATGAGAGGGTTATTTCTAATACGTTCCAGAAAAGGTTCTAAGCATAACAAGAAAAGTAGTGGTGAAAGGGGGCAGCCCTGACGAGTACCTCTTTGAAGAGAAAAATAAGGGGAGAAGAGACCATTAACAAAAATACATGCTTTTGGATTGGTATATAACAATTTAACATATGAAATAAACTTTGGACCAAAACCAAACCATTGTAATGCATGAAATAAGAACGCCCAATTAACACGGTCGAAGGCTTTTTCTGCATCCAGGGATAAAGCAGCAAGTGGGGCTGGATAATTTCTACTAAGAGCAAGAACATTGGAAAACATTCTGGCGTTATCAGAAGCCAAACGACCTTTAACAAAGCCAACTTGGTCTGGTTTAATGAGAAGAGTGATAATTTTTTCTAAACGAGAAGCTAAAATTTTTGCAAAAATTTTACAATCATAGTTAATTAATGATATAGGACGAACATTTTTGCAAAAGGAGGGGTCTTTATCTGGTTTGGGGATTACAATAATAAGGGCTTCCAAAAAAGAACCACAGGCTTGGGAATTGGATATAAAGAAATTAAAAAGTTGTAACAATTTGGGAGCAAAAATTGAGGAGAAAGTGGAAAAAAATTCTAATGAAAATCCATCAGGGCCAGGAGCCTTCGCTTTTTTCATAGACTTAAGAGCATCGGTTAATTCTTGTAGAGAGATATCTTCTTCAAGGGGTTCGAAATTATCCTGGGAAGTTTTAGGCTTGGGGATATCTCGGAAAAAAATTCAGAGGGCATGGTAGTTTCTGTATATAAGAGATTGTAGTATGATTGAAATGTGGAGGTAATATCGGAATCAGATGAAAGGAGTGTGTTGTTTTATTCCGAATGATTGGGGCCAATAACTTTACGTTCTGATTTAATTTTTAGATAATTTGCTAGCATTTTCCCAGCTTTATTTTGTCCTCCATGATATTTCGATTTAATCTTAAGGAGGATGTTACAAGCGTCCACAGTGACTATTTTATTCAGGGAGGATTTAGCCTTAATTAATTCTTGTAGTGATGAGGGAGATTTTGAATAATAATAATTATGCTCTAACGTTTTTAGAAGGGTTAGGGTTTCTTTATATTTAGTATGCAGTAATTTTTTCTTCCTTGAGGAGTATGCAATAGTGAATGCTCTAAAGGAAGCTTTAAAGACGTCCCAATTGTTGTGAACGGAAGTGTCTAAGGAGTTATTAAAGGTAAAGAATTCCTTAATAAAAGAAGTCGCTTCTAGAATAAAGGAACGGTCCGATAGAAGGGAATTATTAAAACGCCATCTACCTTGTTTACATGTGGTGAGAGATAGGTCGATAAGGGTGGAGACAGGAGCATGATCAGATATACATATGGATCCAATGTCAGAAGATTGGAGACATGGTAGCAGTGATTTGGAAACTAAAATATAATCAATACGAGATCTGGTATGATGGACAGGTGAAAAGAAGGTAAATTCTAAGGTATCTGGGATACATGTTTTCCACGTATCAAATAATGGGTGAGAGGAAATGGCTGCTTGAAATGATTTGTGGGATTTGTCAGGTTTGAACTTACAGTTGGATTGCCTATCAGTAAACGGATCTAACCAATTGTTAAAATCACCCCCAACCACAATATTAGAATTAGCACATGACAATAGTTTCAGCCTTATAGAGTGCCAGAATTCAGAATCTGGTTTAACAGGACCATAAATATTGAAAAAAGTCATTTGTCTTTTATTTATAATAACCTCTGCCAATACCCACCGACCATCAGGGTCACACTCTGACGATATAATCTGTGCATTAATGGATTTATGAAACAATATAGCGACACCACCATGACGATCAATAGCAGGAGAAAAAACAATTTGATTAACCCAGTGGCATTTAAGTTTAAGGGATTATTTGTCATTACAATGGGTTTCCTGTAAAAAAGCAACTTGGGTATTAAGTTTAGCAAGATGAGACAATACCTTTTGACGCTTGACTGGATGACCAAGACCACAAACATTCCACGAAGTCACATTAACCATAACTCTGGGAACCCGTAAACATGAGGGAACAGGAACACAAAACTGCAAAATCGACAAGACAAAAGAAGGAAAGACAATGTTCAATATGTGAAAAGAAAGACTTAGTATTAAAAATGAGACAGGTACAGAAAAACCGGATTAAAGCTGAGTAAGAATGAGTAGATGAAAAGAAGATAGACAAAAAGAAAAAGAAGCAAAAGAGAAAAATTTGAGGAGAACCATAATCCAAAAAGTAGGACTAAACATAAAAAGAAACAGAAAAGAGGGAAAAGAAAGAGAAAGAAAAGAAAGGAAAGAAACAGAAGAAAGAAGCAAGCAGACAAATCAAGGATTAGCATCCAGATCTGTAAAGTAGAAGGAAAACCGAGAAAAGAGGAGCATAGTGACGCCGAAGGACACGGACCACAGTAATAACTACAAAAGATGAATGAGAACCTCATGAATACAATAAGAACAGATAATCAGAGGATATCAAACAGGCAAATCAATTTATATTCTAATTAGCAATCCTAAAATATAAGAAAAAGTCAAACATTTGTATCCATGCCCTGAGGTGAGAGACTATGAAGAAAAAGTTTAAGTTTATCCGGATCATCAAAGGAACGTGACCGACCATCATGTGTAATTTTACAAAGGCAAGGATGGAGAATTCCATATTGAATGTTAAGTTGTCTCATCTGAGGCCGTAAAGCAAGAAATTACTTGCGACGGGCATTTGTTGCATTGGAAATATCCTGAGATATGAAGATATTATGGCCTGACCAGATAAGACGGCGTTTAAGTCTTACAGCCTTCAAAACTTGCAGAAGCTCTGTGAATTCCAAAAAAAGCATTATGATTCCACGTGGCTTGTTGGCATGAGGAAGAAGACGCCCCAATCGGTGAGCTCTTTGTATATTGAGGAGGCTCGACGATGGTTGAAGATCTAACAGTTCTGGAAGGAATTTCTGCAGAAAAGTGACCATGTCGGAACCTTCAACATTCTCCGGAAGACCATAAAGGCACAGATTATTTCTACGATTGCGATTTTCAAGATCCTCTGTGTGGATTTTTAACTTATGGATTTCTTGTTCCAGTGTGGGAATCTTAGAAGTGATGTCTTGTAAGTCGCTTACACGCTGTTCAAGTTCCAAGACTTTTCCCTCCATGACAATCCATCTCTCCTCAATCTGCTTTAACTTTTCTTTAGTCGTGGACATAAAGGGCTGAAGGCCACGTACCTCGTCTAGTATAGAGTCCAGGACCGGGTTTTGTGAGGAGAGAATAGGAGACGGAGGATCATTTTTATGTCTTTTTGGCTTGGTACCGGAGGAGGAAGAACGAACAGCATGGGAATCACTTACCATTGTGACTTAAAATGCTCCACGATGGATAAAAGTTATCGCAAAAATATAGTGAGAATATTCCGTATATTAATTAAATACAGATATTGTATACAACTCACCAAGAGTCACAAAGTAGAATAAAAATAAAATTGAACAATAATGACATCAAATCCTCCATAAAGAACATAGCAAAAAATATCTCAGCTGGCATATATTGATGCAAAAAATGCCGTTCCAGGTGGAGAAGCCGCAGTATAGAAGAAGTCCGGCCAAAAAGCGATGCACTGGCAGAAAAAAGACTTTGTCATGACAAATAATGTGAGAGGCGCTGAGTGACGTTAGCGGTTAAGGCTCTGCCATTAGGAATTTTCTAATATGGGCTGCCATACCATTCACTTATGCAGAAAAGTGCACTGAAATGCTCCTTGCCTCAAACAGACCACTGGCAGCAGTTGGCATTGGTACATTAAACAAAGTGACACACCAAAAAGAAACTGGAGTGAGCACTTATATCGTATGGTGCACCCATTTTATTATTAAGGAGGCAGTAGGCAAAGTTTGGCAATATCACGCTAGATGCAGCGTTCTGAGAAAAGAAAACGCGGGCACCGCGATACAAAATGGCGGGCGCCCGCGAGTCACTGAGGTGAAAATCACCGCCACAGCGTATGGGCTCGTTTGCTGTATAACGACGATTTGAAAGCGGTATTCGGACTCACCGCATCGTCATTCAGCCATGCCCGCCTTCCAAAGACAGGGACAACATACGTCTGAGGCTCTGCACAGGTTAGAGATCCCGCGTCGCTGTGGAGCCTACACCGAGTCCGCCATTTCGCTTCGGCGCTCAAGCCACGCCCCCAGCCTCTCAGTTTCTGACCCCAGTGCAAACCATTCTTATCAGGGCACCGTATGCGTAGCTCAGGCTCTGATGTCAATTCATTGAGTATGTTTCACTTGCATAGCAGTAGCACCGAATTCAACAAACTGTTCTCACGTGCACCACTTTCATTCTACAAAGTACACGGGGGAACAAAATGGTGAGTGACTGTTTTTCTTTGAGACTCTAGCTGGTGTAGTGCAGTGGAATATTTGGTGCCCTGGTCAATTTGTTTATCCTCTGCCCATAGGTTGTCCTTGGGCCTCCTCCCTCACGATAGTCTTTGCTAACTCAGCGCCGCTGCTCGCCACTTACAGCTCTTTCCTAGCCCCTGTCTCTCACTGACCAGGGTGTCTTAATCCACACTCCTCGGAGTAAACCCGAGCCAAGTTGCTTTTAGTGTGCACTAAACTTTAATTAACTTGGGGGCATATTAACAAGGAACAGGGAAAATTAACGCTAAGGGCGCTTAGCGTAAAAAATTTTAACGCCTGCTATCAATGGATAATATCGCCTGGTTATCGCGTTATTAACAACGCTAACCGCCTAGGCGATAAAAAATCCAGCGATAGTGGCATTTTGGGAGGTTATTGCTGGTAATGCAGCGATAAAACTACAAGGATAGGGATATCCTTGTTGATAGCCCATGGTGGACTTAGCCATGTAATTCACCTCCCATTGGATTATATGGCTAAGTCTGAAAATTATCAGACGTAAAAAAGCAGCGTTAACCGTGGTTAGCGCTGCTTTTTTTGTCTCTAACAGGGTTAGCGTGAAGCTTGATAATAGGAGAAATGTTGCTTAGCGACATTTCTCCTATTATTTTGCTCTGGAATGCCCACTTTGCATCTCATTAGAAATGCAAAGGGAAGCGTAGTGAAAAAAGGTGCTAACATGCGATTTTGCATGTTAGCACCCTGTTGTTGATAGGGCGATATTTTTATCTCCGCTTCTTCGGCTTTTAAAGCCAAATAAGCGGAGATAAAGCCCTTGTTAATAAGCCCCTTGAACTTTAAATGTTCACTTTAGGATTGATAGTGGGGAAGCCCCAAGATACAACATACAAAAAAGCTGTTTATTCTGTGCTATGTAGCTTCTGTTAAGCTATTTCTATAGCCTTGGTACACATAATCAACAGATCTAAAGGCTGATTAAGAGACCGGATATGGCTTAAAATGAGGAAGTCATTTGAGGCTTCATGATGAGTTAATATTTCTCAGATGTACTGTAAGAGTTTTACCAGCAGAGTTATGTTGTTTGCCCTTCTATTAGAAAGGTAAAAAAAGTTTTGCACTAGGTTAGGTACTGGCTGATTTCAATATACAGTTTCAAAACATTTGTCTAATTCTAAACACTGATGCTTTTTGTGGCAGTCTATTTTGTATTGTGTAAGGTATAATGTTAAAATAATGACTTGAATATTTACAGTACTTATGTTCGGAGGTAGGGATTTTGTAGCTTTATGAGTGCATATTTGCTATTTCCCACTTCACCAACTGGTTCAATCCTGTGACTGGTTACACATAACCATCTGCATTAACAAACTGACTTTTCATATCGTAACTGTACAATTTCCACCAGTTTCTTTAAAATGCATTTAATTTTAATTTAAGTGTGTGTCTGTCAGTCAGTTTCTGGAGCGTCCTTTCCTCTTGTCTTTTCGGCCTCTTTGCAGAGCGCAAAGAAAATGCAGTGCTTACAGGTGAGTTGGTGCATAGTATGTTGGGGATGGTGAAGTGAAGGAGATACAATAAAGTGCATTCACAAGATGTGAAGAGAAGAAGGGCACCAAAATTGCTAATAAATGTGCAATTTTTTTTAAATTTCCCCAGGGGAGGACCCTCGAGCCTCCCCATAAAAACGTTGGGTTTGCTCACTCACCTGAGAAAACTCATTCATTGCTCTTATGCCGCAGCCCTTTAAAATTCCACCCGCCGCCACTGGTTCACGCTATATAACTATCAGCACATACAAATTCAAAAAACCAAGGGGCATATTTACAAGACTCTACCCCCATTGGAGATTCACTTTTTTTGATGCTCTGGTGGCGCTGTGTGCTGGCCCATATTTACAAGGCCATGCAAAGGCACTTTGCGTGGCTTTACACAGCCTTGTAAATATGGCCCTCTTTGACGCAGTACTCTGCTTCAAAGGAGCGTGTCATGGGTGTTGCTGTGGGTGTTCCTAGACAACACCCATGACTGTATAACACTGCCCCAGATTTACAATGATTCGTAAATCTGAAGCAGCACCAAAACTAACGCCTTTCCAGGGGAGGGATTAAAGTGGTGCAACGAGGATAAATACTCTTGTGTCTCATAATTTTTTGCTTGTTCTATGTGTGCTGAATCACACATAGAATAAGCAAAACACCATTAATGATTGCATTTGTGCAGGAAGGTGTCCTTTCCGGCACAACAACAATCATTCCTGCAAGGCAGCCTGCATTGGCGCACGGTTGCTGTTTTAGTGCCGGCGCAAGGGAGACAACAGGGGTGTGTCGTATTCTTGTAAATAATGGTGCATCCCTGCGTTTTTGTAAATGACTCAGCTTGGCGCAGCAAAATTGCTTGCGGCTCTGCACTGTGCCATTTCATTGTAAATATGCCCCCATGAGTGGGGAATTTGTCAGGGCAACTTTTGTCTGGAAGTTTTGAGGTAGCATTTGTCCAATTCTGATGGCTTGAGATATTTGCCATTTTAGAGGTCTGGCCTTTGCTCCAGTCTCTATACTTATACGTGATTTTGATCTGTTACCGATTGTGATGGGAATGTATGGTGCATACTGTGCGATAATCATTTATTGTCTGATTACATGCTGAATTTAGATCATTAGAATATGTACAAAAAAAACAACTGAAAATGAATAAAGTAAAGACAAGTCTCCAGAGAGAAGGCAAAAATAAATTCATCACAGCTAGTCAAAATGTATTGGTCGACTTTACGCTGTAATATTCAGGGTGTAAAATAGCTGCAAGATCCTCTGTAACATTATTGAAGAATTGGACATTTCAACTCCAGCAACAAAAAACAATACACTTAAAGATGGTTCTTATTCCCATTAAATGGAACAAAAGTCTCAGTAAGTAATTGCTCTAATTGCTTATACTAGGAAAATCAAAGATGCCAAATGTTTCCCCCTATTCCCAGAGATTCTACGGTTAAATACAGAGGGACTTATTTACAAGCCCTTGTGCCGTCAGTGCGTGACCTTTGATGATGCTCCGGCGACGCAGAGTGCAGACCCAAATCTGCGAGGCCACGCAAAGCCACTTTGTGTTGCTTTTAATGTCCTCATAGATAAAGTGTAAGGATGGCATGCAACACCCATGGGTTTTGATGCATTCCCACATTTACAATGATCTATGAACCTGAGAATGTGTCAAAACTGTATGCCTCCACAGGGCAGGCGTAATGAGGAGGAATATGTTTATTCTCATTTTTTTCTCTTTCAATGTGTGCCACATTCCGCAGCACACATAGAAAGATGAAGCTGCCTCTATGGATTGTTTTTGTGCAAGAAGATGTCCCTTCCTGCACCAAAAAAATCCTGTCTAAAGTGCCTGCATTGACTCTAGGTACCAAATGATGTGCCGGTGCTGGCTGAAAGGACAGGAATGCATCGTATCTCGTAAATACAGTGCACTCCTGGCCGTTTGATTTGCAATAAGGCAGCAAAAAGACTTGCAGCACTGCCTTACGCCAAATCATTGTAATGACACTCAGAGTTTATTTCCACTGATATCTGAGTTATTTGATGGCTAGTAGAAGGAATCAAAAGCAAAGAAAACGGTCTTAGTTTTCCTGACAAGAGAGCTCACAGATAGTTTTAAGACTTAGGTTAAATATTGGTTTGAATGATAGGGATGTGGATTTTCATTCTTGAAACTAAATCCATATTTTCATAACATTGCTTAGATCCACTTTTTAACAATTGTTTAATAAGGCATAATGAATAGCATAGCAGACATCCAGTCTAAAGTTAGCCGGAAAATGGATAAATTCATTACCATATGATCTTTCACAAATTACGCAGGGCTTTCCCTGAAAAAACACATTTGCATCAATATTACAGCCTGCAGTGAAAAAGTTGCGGCAGATTACAGGCACAATTTATGTTGTATATACGGGGCTTCTTTAGCAATTGCTTTCAACACCACTCCAAACACGAACAGAATCTATGCTTGAGGTACAACTTTTGGCAAGCAGTATAAGAGAAAATGAGAGCTTAATATAGTGTCCAGGCATGTGGACAAGCTTTCCAACGACATATATATCCCTTAACGTTAGTTGGCACCAAATGAGATCGGAAAAGCATAAGCAATGGATTGCCATACTAGCTGCACATCTTTCAGGTGACCTATGCAAACGAAAGAACACTTTACTTTTATTTCATTGTGTTCTGATATAATTTAGGACAAGTCCTTCTGTGAATATAGATTATCATATAGATATGTGCTGCAACTAGCTCTTCACTAGGACTCCAAATATTAACAATAGAGACATAGTGCAATATAGTAAGCAAATACCCTGAACGTTAAACTGAAGAAAACAAAGATTTAATCATTTCGCTTTTGCCTTACTCATTCAGAGAAAAATCAGGTGTCCTATCATAGGCCATTTTTGTCTGTGTACAACATGATTTGCATGTTCATTCTCCATTTTCAGGGTAACACAATTTTGTTTACTTTCTACCTGTTTCATGTCACACAAAAGAGGCAAAAGATCAAAGAGGCAGCACAGAGCCCAGTTTACCAAATTTGTCGGGATTTACTCACATACCTGAGTCCCTGAGCACGTACTAACTCTGACCCATGTCACTATTTATTAAAATTACAGACCTTAGAAGATATACTCTCCTTGCACACCAAAAGGAGTAGGGACTGAACGAACGTGGTGTTTGTGATATAGTGTGGAAACGTGCTGTGTGTTTTAATACTACCCTCACTCACACCGAAGTGTGACATGCTTCATCATAGGGCTGCTTACAATACACCCCGGCACAACCAACGCCTGGGGTGGAGCAATAGATTTGGGGAAGACATACACAACATAAAAAGAAGAAAACAATGTTTCCCAATCGCAACACCCTTGCGTGCCCATGGTTACCTTTAGATTACAATTCTCATATTTCCATCTCCTGTCTCCGAAGTTATGCGGAAATATATAGGTCTAGTCACCAAATAAGTTCACACACTCATCAACCATACCACACTTCTTGTACTCATCACCCTGAAGGGCCACTCGGGTGTAGTGTACTCACCGAGTTTACCCCTAAGTCAAGCTAAAAATGGCGGTGGGCCAGGAGAGACCCCTTGTTGTCACACTCTGGGGAGGTAATGGAAAAATAGGAGAAAAAACAAACAGTGCGCTTATTATTATTGCATTATAATCCGCTATATACACACACAATGTCACCCCAATGTAGTTTAATACAAGCCGGCTTCGCTTTTCTTAGTGGATTCAGTAATTCTTTGCATGGGTCGGCCGAGGTAGTCCTTGCTTTTTTATCCAAATGAATCCCCACACAAGTAATACACACAGGTGGTATCTAGCGACAAGGCTAACTGCCATAATCACGGTGGTGGTGATATATCGCCAGTTGTTTGTGCCCCATTATTGTCATATAAGAAAAAGGAGTCGATAACCCATCTCATTAGCAAATAGGCAGATACAGCGTGGGAGAAACGGTGCCCCGTAAGTAAAAAGATGTGCCCATTATCCGATTACAGCCGGTGGCCTGAGTATTTGCCTCTCGACCCCCCCTCCCCTTCTCCTTACTACTTCAACAGCGGTGCTCCTCCTTGTCGTCAGTGCTCGCCTCCTCCACCGAGTAGAAGTGCGAGGAGACGGGGTGAGGAGTTGTTTTTAAAGAGGTGAGTGATTATTGAATCTCGGAATACTTCTGGGTGCGCGGAGGGCGTGTCGCCGTCAGACGCGCAATCACATGGGTAAGCAGGAACAGGCACCAGCTCCTTCTCTACGTGTACGTCTCCCCATTGTCATGGAGACGAAAAAACAATTGAAGGAGTGGACTCTTTTGAATGAAACACCAAGCTCCAAGGTGTGTTAGTTTGCGGAGACCCCGTTTGTCCCGATAAGACCCTCGGATGGATTTTGCTCAATTCTGAGACTGTTTTCTACTGTTAGAATCCGGGGTCTCTGGTTGGTGCAGGTATGCACTTGCGATAAGCAGGGACCCTTTCCTCTAAGTCAGGGCAAAGGATTACTCTTAGAAAATAACCCCTGCTCACGCTCTAGGTAACGTGGCGCGAGCAGTCAGGCTAGATTCCAGAGGGCATCTGGTTAAGCATTCAAGGCATCCCACAATAACCACCAACCCACCACACAGAGACACAGTGCTGTATTTTGTAAAAAATAAGGTTCTTTATATAAAACTCTTTAAGCAGGCTTTAAAAATACAGTTCTTCACTTTCAAATGAGGTTCCAGTTACTTGCAATTATCTTTAGGGAGTCCACAGTTCTTAAAATGGTCACTTTTGGTGCAATCTGCACCCTCTGGGGGCCTGTGCGCCTCGTAGGGCCTTCTGTACGCTTTGTACCAGCTTTTGGACGTGTCGTGCCGTTCCTCACACTTCCAGCGTGAGCACGTGTACTAGGACTCAAGCCGTACGGACCGTACCTTCCTAGGTACGCGTCGTACGGGTCCGGTGCGCCTCTTGCTACACCTCACGCTTCCCACGTGAGCAACGTGCATATCTTCAACGCTGGACGGACCGTACAGGCGCAGGGATGCACGTACGAGCTGGGGACAAACCGCACCAAGTCTCACGCTTCCCGCGTGAGTGGCGTAGTGGTACGATAGCGTAGTATGGGCCCTACACAGGAAAGTACGGTTCGTACAACGGCGCTTGGGCTCACAGTACCTTATTTCTTGGGGGCAATGTTCGTGGCGGCCTCAGAAGTCCGTAGAGGGGCGTCCCACGTCGCGTTGTAGTCCAGCTTGGGCAGTGGACGACGATGCTTCGTGGGGCGCTTCAGGACATCGCAGCACACCTCGGGGTCAGAAGCAGGAGGGGCAGCTTGGGGGTGATTTCTCAGCGCGCAGCGCTGTCGCGTCGACCAGGATCGGCGAACCAGGGCACCGTCGGTCCTCACAGTGATCTCCGCGGCCAGGGGTCGCAGAGGCTAGGTGCTTGGACGTAGGTAGTCTCTTCTTCGCGTTGTGAGCTACGGCTCGAGGGGGCAGCTGTTTACTTTGTTTCAGCCAGGCAGAGCAGGCCTTCACGGTGCTCACAGCAGCACAGGCGGGCAGAAGTCGCGTTGCTCAGCGAGATGGGGGGCACACAGGTTCTCTGAGATCAGCGTCAGCAATCCACCCACAGCAGCTTCCTTCTCTTCCAGGGAGGGGTAGCGCCCACTGTTCCTGGGGCGCAGTTCAGGTGGCAAGTTCACAAGCAAGCCCAAGTTGAATTCAAAGTCTTTCTCAGTCTTTTCTTCCTCTCCTTCCAGCAGCAAGGCACCCACCACAGGCCAGTCTCTCAGGCTTAGAGACAGTACTCCTCCATGCAGCTTTCCCAGGTCCTTCTCTTCGGGCAGAGGTTCTTCTTGGCATAAACAGGATCTGATTTCTTAGGAGCAGGGCTCCTTCTTTTATAGCAGGTTTCTTTTGTTCTTTGTCGCCAGGGGGCCTGTGCCTGGCTCAGTCCGGTTCTGGAGCACTTTGTTGTGGTGACTCTACTTTTCCCTTTCAGCGCAGAGGGCAGAGACATCAGCCGCTCCACAGGGGGCGGAGCCAGCATTGTGATGGCAGAGCACAGGTCTATTCAGAGTCAAGGTGTACTCCTCCCATCCATCCTGGTGTAATCTCTCTACCCACCACCTGGCAGCCAGCCTGTCTCCTGGAATTCCCCAGCCCTGCCCCTCACTGAAACTAGGCAGCACGCACACACAAAGCAGAGGCGGACTGAAATGGCTAAGCAAGTAAATACTAACTTTCTAAAAGTAGTATTTACAAACACAGGATATTAAAATAAACTTTACTAAAAGAAGTATTTTATTATTCTGAGTTCAGGCATATTAAACTTGACTTTCTACCATGCTCTCTGAGTCCGCTGGGATTATAGCGTGTAATAATTCCAGCAGCCCATTCTGGGCTATGGAGAGCAGGTAGCCTTCAATAGTGAAAAACGAAAATGGCTGTAGTTCACTATTAGGACATGCCACACACATCAGGGCATGTCCTACCTTATGCCTGCAATGCACCCTGCCCGTGGGCCTACCAGAGGGGTGACTAATATGTAGTTAAGGGAAGGTTTAGGGACTGGCAAGTAGGTGCACTTGCGCAATCAGCGCAACAGTACCAGACTGCACGCAGGTTCTGCAATTGCAGACCCTAGACACATTTTACTAGGCCGCTTCTGTGGGTGGCACAACCAGTGCTGCAAGCCCACCAGCAGCATTTGTATTTACAAGCCCTGGCACTCCTGGTGCACTTTACTAGGGGCTGATAGCAAACCAAATATGCCAAACATGGACACCAATCAATGTATACACTTTTCAAAGGGAGCACTTGCACTGTGGCACTGATTAGCAGTGGCACAGTGCCCTGAGCAGCTAACACCAACAAAACACATCAGGCACATCAGCAAAAAGTGGAAGGGAAACTCACGCCAAGGTGCCAGGTCTAACATCTACCTTTTGTGTGTTCATAAGGGGAACAGAAGTGCAAAAACAGTCCTGTCGGTAGACAGTGTATTCAAAAGAACAGTGCAGGGAACTCATGTGTGGAAGGAATGTCCCAAGTTCCAGTGGGCTGCCGGACCAGGTCTTCATCTCATGGGCAGTGGTTGAGAGGTTCCCATGCAACAGACACAGATGTATAGGCCCTCCCTATTATATTGCCCAAAGCAATGCGTGGTGTTCACGGTGTGGGGCTAGAAATAGTCCCCAGACCCCCACACAGCAGCAGTGGGGGTACCGGCAAATACGCACCTCACTCTCTTTGGTCTACTGGTGGATCGAGAGACAACTGGGGGGGTCAGGACGGCCCTCTGCCCCCGTTTCTCTCTCCTTTTTTGCTTTTCATCTACAGAGAGCCTATTAAAACACCCCCTACCCTTTGTGACATCGAGGAGGGCAGCCTGAGGGCCTGAATCTGGGCTGACACTGCTGTTCCTCTTTGTGTGCTCCCCTGGCATGACACTTCTTGTCATCTGGAGAGCAGTCAGGCTTACATATCCTGCCTCTCCTTTCATTGACATCTGCAACAAGCAGCTGCTCATGTTGCCCTACCACATTTGTGGGGGCAAGCGGACTGCCTACGACTAGAGTAGATGATCCCTGTTTGGCCATAGATTGCCAGTTGGCTGTATGCCACAGCTAACCACTGGGGCAGAAATACGGAAGCAAAGGCAAGCCAAGCTAGCCCTGCATGGAATACTCAGATTCTAGAGGCAGTACATTCCTGGTTACCCTCGTTGGAAGTAAAGATAGATGGTGTGGCCATAGAGGTAGGCCTCCTTTGAGAGAACCACAAAATGCTACAAGAGAGAGTGACTCTGATGGAGACATCCGTACGACAACTGCAGTCTCAGGCAATGGACCTTCCACAACAGGTGTGGGAACTCTCGGACTGACTTCGCGTCCTGAAGGACAGGATGGAGGACGTGGAGGGTCTGGTGTGCCACAAGAACATTTGCTTGGTGGGCCTGCCGCAAGGTGTGGAGAAAAAAGACATGGTGGATGAAAAACAGCCAATGAATTGAGTAGGTAAGAGTCTCTCTTTATTTCGTTCATCAGAATCCACGTCTGGCAGCAACTGCTGTCCAGCCCCGCTCCCCAGTTCCATGCAGGGAGCTCCCACACCCCTGCATTCCACACTCACATCCCACACAACCCAACACACACCCCATCCCTCACAAAACAAGAGAAAAGAAAAATAGTTCAAATAACCAAAGGAATAAGAACAATAAACATAAGAGAAGATTACTGGTGCAGGACGAATCAAAGTTAGGTTCAAGGATTACTGCAGATTCTAACAGGAGCAGTCTTAACCCTGGAAGACACTCTGCTCTGGTGCACAGGGCTTGGGTCTGTGCGCACATTATCTTTGGAAGAAACACTCACGCGATACGCAGAGCTGGACATCCACTTTATGATTCACATATAAAGCTTTTGGATTCAGGCACCACTGAAACTGCACTCTTATTCCACACCTAACCATTCTCCAGAACAACCACATAATCCTTCACCTCCCTCACTCTAACAGGTGCAGAAAATCTAGAAAACCCCTTACGAATGAAACCAGTTTGTCTTACTCTAAACCAGTCGCCAACACAAACAGGCGACGCCCTGCAACACACGTCTCTGGTGCCCTACTTCTTCTGAAGAGCAGCGCTCATATCCACCATGCCTTTCAACTTCCCCATATCCACAGACTTGCTGGACATCAAATCCTTGTTCAATTAAGATTCAGCAACTCTACCTCTCAATAGCGTAAAAGGAGAAACCCACGTGCTGACGTGAGGTGTAGACCTCAATGCCCACAACATGTCCTCTACAGATTTCCTCCAATGCAAACCATTCACAAGGGCCAGTTGCAACTGATCCTTGATCACATGGTTCAAGTGCTCCACTAATTGATTGTTACAGGGGTGGTAAATGTCTAATGCTGTTCTCCGCTAGAAAACTTTCCCTCTCCCTGGACACCAATTGTGTCCCATTATCCATTTCCAACTCTTCTGGAAATCCCTCCCTGAGAAATACCTCCTTAAAAACCTTGATTACTACTTCAGCATTCACACTATCCACAAACCTTACCTATGGCCATTTCATCATGTAGTCCACCAACACTAAAACATACTTGGGTAGGGGGCGTGGCCAAGATGGCGGCGAAGTAGGACGCATTGACCTGAGCTCCTGCATGCCGGCTGCCCTACCTGGCACTCCCGGGCTCCCACGAAGCATGAAAATGGTAGGGCTTCCCTCCAGAGTGCTTTTCTGAGGGGATCCTGCCCACAGCTGCTGCAAGTAGCCAGCGCCTGCATCTCAGAAGGCTGAATCGTGGGGACCACGAGGGTGGCGGGCCTGCTCCTCCCTCGTCTGCATCACTTGGTGGCTTCGACAACGCAGTGGTTCTACTATACAGACCACCGAGGCCAGCAGCGTGATACCCAGCCACCTGCCAGACAATCCGGAAGATTCGCAGGTTGCCTGACACACCGCCCGCCTGCCCGGAACCCCCAGACGCAGACCAGCCCGTGAGGGACCGGGACCGGAAGGCCACACGCATCCCTGGCCTCAATTTATGAGCTGCCTACACAGACCAACGTGGCGAACAGAGTCAAACCCAGCCGCCTGCCGGACAATCCGGATGACCCGTGGGTAGCCTGGAACACCGCCCGCCTGCCCGGAGCCACCGGATGCACACAAGCCCGAGAGGAACCGGGAATCACTAGGCCGCACGGATCCCCAGCCCGCCTGCCCGGAACCCCCAGACGCGGACCAGCCCATGAGGGACTGGGACCGGAAGGCCACACGCATCCCGGCCTCAATTTATGAGCTGCCTACACAGACCAACGTGGCAAACAGAGTCATACCCAGCCGCCTGCCGGACAATCCGGATGACCCGTGGGTAGCCTGGAATACCGCCCGCCTGCCCGGAGCCACCGGATGCAAACAAGCCCGAGAGGAACCGGGAATCACTAGGCCGCACGGATCCCCGGCCTCAATTTCGGAGCTGCCTACACAGATCACAGAGGCCGGTAGCGTAAAGCCCAGCCACCTGCCAGACAACCCGGAAGACACATGGGTTGCCAAGCACATTGCCAGCCTGCCTGGAGACACCGGATGCGGACGGGCTCGGGGGGAGCTGGGAATCAGAGGGCCGCTCGCATCCCTGGCCTCAGTTCCTGAGCTACCTGCCGGACCGGCGTTCCTCCTATGCCCGGGCCTCAGATTCCCACCGGAGCGCACACAACAGTGAGAACTGCTCCAGAAGAACTCTCACCCCCCCCCCGTGAACACCAGGTAAGAGCAAATATCCTGCGACTGAACCGGTGGGGTGCCGTATGACCTGGAGGACGGAGCGCTTCCTCTCGGCGGAGAGCGCTAGAGATGCTGCGACTGGGGTGCGGAGTGCGGGGTGCCCGGGCCACGCAATAAGCACCGGCGGGCCCACAGCCTACCTGGGAGACCCTGACCAGTCAGCCCTAACCATGAAAGACCAGCCTGATCACTGGTGGAGCATGTGACCTAGAACTGTGCCCCTTCCATATTGCCCACTGCCCAGCTGCAGCGTCTGCCGGTGAAGGCCTCCACTCAGTCGCTGAGAGGGGCGAGGCCAACTTGCACTCTCCCCTGGCCCGTGCTTACACGGTGCCTCCATAGTATCCAGTTGTGAGGACACCGCGCTGGTCCCCAAGGGTGGCGCGAGTGCGACGCACTCAGGGGAAGGCCCCCGTCTCACTCCCTTCGCCAACTAGCGGACCTACACGCCAGCAAACCCCTGCCTGTGTTCCCTGCTGTTGATACCCAACCGGTGTCTAGGGCCTGGTCAATGATTCATCTGGGGGAGACATCTGATTATGTCCTCTTCCAGGACGAAGAAGGTTAAGCCCCTGAAGGACATCTTTGGACGCTCACAATCCAACCCCAATATGGCGAGTACTGCCTCTGAAGCCACGATCTCGACTCAGACTGTCTCTACTGGGGATGAGCCCATCACGAAAGCATTCCTGGAGTCCCTCTTCCTAACTCTCAGAGAGGACCTGCAGATGGTGAAAAAAGACCTTACTGCCGAGATCAAGGACATTCTGAGGGACATGGATGACATTGGAGAGCGGGCGGCTGCACTAGAGGAAAAGTCCTCCAACAAGAGGTGATTAGATTGCAGGATCAACATGATGACATACAAACCCATCTGGAGGACTTGGAGAACCGGTTACACAGACACAATATCAGGATCCGAGGGGTGAAATCTACAGAGGAGACCAGGGATCTGTTCACCTTTGCCAAGGGGCTATTCCATCATATTCTGGGCAACTCCTTTGACACTGAGATCAAGCTGGGCCGTGCACACAGAGTCGGACCCCAGCAGACATCCTCATGTGTTTCCAGGACTAAGGCGAGATCAATGCATCCCATCTCTTTCCAGGGGCAATCTCCAGTGTTATTCCAAGACTTGGCCCTGATTACTATCCAGCAGCGTCGGCAATTCCGCCCTGTAACGGAACACCTTCTCCAGCAAGGAATTCCATATTCCTGGGGACACCCCTTCAGACTCATATTCCATCACAAAGGCAAACTCCACCAACTCGGCTCACTCACAGAATCGTGCCGGCTCCTTGGCCTTACTCCACCATGCGATGAAGACGAACAGCATAGCACAGCCTGTGGACCCGAGACCTTCCCGTCGGGCTAGCAGCCACAAGGCCGTCGGAGGCGCCTCCAGAAACCGAACAAGGCAGAAATAACCAGGGATCAACAGGCAGCCCTTGCCTCCGCATCGGACGCCCTGGCGGTAGCAGGATCTGGTGACAAGTGAATGGACAGGGGTGCCCGATTTACTCGCACTTTCTTCTCTTTACCATGGGCGGGCGGCGGATGGGGCTGAGACCTCCATACTTGGCCACAACATGGACCCCATCTCAATGTTCTTCTGGTCATCCCGAGATGACTGACATTTTTTCCTGATGCTATTTTTTCTAAACGTTATAGTTCTTGCTCTAATTTGGAGCCTTGTTTTTGGGG
The DNA here is from genome assembly GCF_964204655.1 of Triturus cristatus. Taxonomy (NCBI): domain Eukaryota; kingdom Metazoa; phylum Chordata; class Amphibia; order Caudata; family Salamandridae; genus Triturus; species Triturus cristatus. Next base: position 22,086 of record NW_028187401.1, read on the forward strand.
GGTTTCTGGGTTTTTTGGGTTTGGGTTCCCTCGTCCACCTTCCCCCAATGTGCTGTAGATGTTTTTTGATACACGATTATGGTCCTCTTCTTGCCGTGATTTTTCACTCGATGTAAACATATCACCCATATCATCGCATCCCTCTCCTCCCAATTTTAGATGCCACATAACTCTCTCAAAATTCTCACCCTAAATGTGAAAGGATTAAATAATCCTATCAAACGCAGGGCCTTTCTTCACTATTTGGAACACTCCAAAGCTGACATATGCCTCCTACAGGAGACCCACCTCCTCCCCAAAGATCACCATAGGATAAAATCCCGCATGTTTCCAACCCAAATGTTCTTGTCTAACCCCATCAAGTCCGCTGGAGTTACCATATTGGATTCTCGATCCTTTCAGGGTAGAGTGTTACAGAAGGAATCCGAGATCAGAGGCCGGCTGCTCACATATCAGGTCCTGGTGGGTGGGATGACTTTCACAGTGGGGTCAGTGTATGCACTTAACGAGGGACAAGACAAATTCCTCCATGAAGTTCTCACGGATGCAACAGCTACATCAGAATGACACCTACTATTGGGGGCAACTTAAACCTTGTCTTTGACAACATTGCTGACCGCTCCTGCCAGAGGACATGCTAGACTGGCGCACTCTCACCTGCTGGAAGGTCCCGTCTACAAGAACTGGAGCTTATAGATCTTTGGCGACACTTTCACCCTCACAGCCGCACGTATACTTTTTACTCAGGTGCACACAAAACATATGCCAGGTTGGACTACCTCCTTAGCTCCGCCCCACTACACGCACTCGCGATTGACACTGAGATCTTGACGGCCTCTCTATCAGACCATTCCCCAGTTATGGCCACCTTCCAACTCCCACCAATACATCAGCCCATCCGACACTGGCGTTTGCGCGACACTCTCCTCCACCAAACCACCGTAGTAGAACAAATTCAGAAAGCCATTAAGAACTACCTTACCCTCAATGCCAACACCGATACTACCCTGGCGACGCAGTGGGTGGTGCTCAAGGCAGTCATACTGGGGGAATTCATAGCCACAGCCAATAACCTTGAGTGCAGCCGCAAGTGGGCCGAGCTCACTCAACGAGTTACAGAACTTGAGCAGATGCATCAGAGGACTGGTGCTGGCGCCCACTGTGCACAGAACGGAAACAGCTTGCAGCACTAGATCAGGACAGGGCTGAATTTGCAGCTCTCTATCTCTGTCACTCATACTACACAGGCGGCGACAGGTGTGGCCGCCTACTAGCTCACAAACTGCGGGAATCCAGGCAAAAGCAGGGAGTCCAGGCCATCCGATCTGTCAGGGACGAACGCATCACAGAGGACTCTGCAATAGCTGAAGTCTTTCGAGACTTCTACTCTGAGCTGTATTCTAGTCACCCTTTGGACAACTCCCTTAGCGCCGATTATATAGCAGCCTCACACATGCCCTCTCTCACCCAGACGCAAGCTGATCACTTAGATAGGGACATTAGGGCAGAAGAAGTAATCGCAGCAATTTCACGCCTCAAACTGGGCAAGTCACCATGGCTGGACGGCTACTCAGCAGCCTTCTATAAGACTTTCTGCACCCTGGTGGCTCCCCTATTGACAGGCTTGTTCAACTCCTTTGCACAGACCGGGCCTATCCTAGACGAGATGCTTGAAGCGGCCATAGTAGTTATTCCGAAGCCCGGTAAAGACAGAACATTATGCGGCGCATACAGGCCAATATCCCTACTGAATATAGACATTAAACTTTATACCAATATATTAGCATCTCGCCTAGCACCATATATGTCCCAATTAGTTGAGCCAGATCAGGCGGGATTCATCCCACAGAGACAAACGAGCGAGAACACCAAACGGGTCCTCCACTTAATCGAAAAGGCCTCTCGCACCCAATGAGAATACATGCTGCTGGCCGTTGATGCGGAGAAGGCCTTTGACAGGGTGCACTGGCCCTACCTGAACCAAGTCCTTGCACAAGTAGCCATTGGTGAGAAACTCAGATCTCATAACTTTTATTGTTTCCTGAAGGCAACGGTCCGGGTTAATGGCCACACATCCTCTCGCTTCTCCATTGGTAGGAGCACTAGACAGGGGTGCCCCCTTTCACCCCTTTTATTTGCACTCTACATAGAACCCTTAGCATTACGGGTTAGGCATCACCCCCTCATATCCGGGATCAAGTTTGGTGGAGGCATCCATACTATAAGCCTGTACGCGGATGACATCTTACTCTCCCTCTCAGACCCAATACCTGCCTTACGATCCCTTTTCATTGAAATGCATAGCTTCGCGCAAGCTTCGGGGTTTAATATGGACAAATCAGTAGCACTTAACATCTCTCTCTCTCTGCACACCTTAACTCACCTCCAAAAAGAGCATCCCATACAATGGTCAGCCTCTTCGATCCCGTACTTAGGAATCCAACTAGCTCCCTCCTTACAGGCCACAGCTGAAATTAATTATTTTATACTTCGCTCACACATACGCAAGGAGTTGGGCCAGTGGAAATACCATGCTCTCTCTTGGCTTGGTAATATCGTGGCAACTAAGATGACCATCCTCCCTCAGATCTTGTACTTATTTCAGACCTTGCCTCTCCCCCCCCCGAGGCTGGATTCACCAGACCCAATCGGACCTTGCACAATTTATCTGGCAGGGCCGCAAGCCCCGGTTCAAACATGCAATAGCAATCCTCCCACCGGAGAAGGAGGGTCTAGGGGTGCCAGATCTCCAACTTTATTTCTACGCCTCACAGTTAAGATATCTAGTGGAATGACACCGTCTGTAATCGGAGAAACACTGGCTGTTTCAAGATCAGGCTGTAGCTGCCACACCTCTTCGTGGCATACCATTCCTTGGCAAATCACACAGACCGCCCAATCTCTACGCGTCATATATTACGAGTACGACTATGGAGGCCTGGGAACGCACAAACATTACCCATAACCTGACCACCCCTTCCCCCACTATTTGATAACCCAGAATTCCAACCCAACATGGGTGTGAAGGCCTTTCCTGCTTGGCGCCTCTCCACATGTCGATCACTGGGCCACCTCTTTGACTTAGAAGAGATTCTTCGATTCCCACAACGCAAAGCACACTATGGCCTTGCCGAATCGGAACGCCTGCCTTAACTTTAGCTTCGTCACTGGACACTCCACCCACACACCAAGCCTGAGGCCCAACGTTTCTTGACTCCTTACGAAAAATGGCTCATCACACGCACATCCGATAAAAAGATTGTTTCCGACCTTTATAAAATGTTATTGGCAATGAACACACACACATACAACACCAGCCGAGCACGGTGGGAGCGAGACTTAGGCAGGACACTTAGCCACAAAGAATGGGAGGGTATCTATCACAGGGCCCGACACTCAGCATACCACATGGGACTCACTGAGACGCTGACTAAAATAGCCACATATTGGTATTACACTCCGGAACGCCTGCATCGCTTCGACCCACGACAAAGCGCCAACTGCTGGAGGGGCTGTGGGAAGGTAGGCCCCCTGGTACATCTATTGGACTGCGACTATATCCAATCATACTGGTCACAGGTGCTCGATGAAGTAGACACCCACTTGGAGACACAGCTTCCAAGATTTTCTGCATACATCCTCTTGGGACTACCCAATCCCTTAACATATCCGCTAAAATCCCGGAGAGGCCGATTATTTGCTATTGCATTGGGCACAGCCACACAGAACATCCTGACTCATTGGCGCACTCCCCAGCCTCCCACATTTACAGGATGGCTACAACGGCTTTGGCAGGTATTGGGTATGGAGAAACTAACCCTTACACTAGCTGGCAAGGGGTCTGACTTCAAAGCGCACTATGGCCTTGCCGAATCTGAACGCCTGCCTTATTTACAGCTTCTTCACTGGGCACTCCACCCACACACCAAGCCTGAGGCCCAACGTTTCTTGACTCCTTACGAAAAATGGCTCATCACCAGCACATCCGATAAAAAAATTGTTTCCGACCTTTATAAAATGTTATTGGCAACGAACACACACACATACAACACCAGCCGAGCACGGTGGGAGCGAGACTTAGGCAGGACACTTATCCACAAAGAATGGGAGGGTATCTATCACAAGGCCCGACACTCAGCATACCACATGGGACTCACTGAGACGCTGACTAAAATAGCCACATATTGGTATTACACTCCGGAACGCCTGCATCGCTTTGACCCACGACAAAGCGCCAACTGCTGGAGGGGCTGTGGGAAGGTAGGCACCCTGGTACATCTATCGGACTGCGACTATATCCAATCATACTGGTCACAGGTGCTCGATGAAGTAGACACCCACTTGGAGACACAGCTTCCAAGATTTTCTGCATACATCCTCTTGGGACTACCCAATCCCTTAACATATCCGCTTAAATCCCGGAGAGGCCGATTATTTGCCATTGCATTGGGCACAGCCACACAGAACATCCTGACTCATTGGCGCACTCCCCAGCCTCCCACATTTACGGGATGGCTACAACGGCTTTGGCAGGTATTGGGTATGGAGAAACTAACCCTTACACTAGCTGGCAAGGGGTCTGACTTCTAAGAACATTGGCAGCCCTTTCTGACCCTCCTCACATCGGAGTTCCGCGAACTGACATGCCTCAGATATCTCAGGCTCCTCCGCCTTTCGGACACACAACTCCCTACATCATGATGCCTCACAACAGCAAAAGCAACCACGCTGACTTCCATAATATTCCTTCCCCCTTTTTTTTGGGTGGACGAGTGGGGGTGGGGGAAGCCATGTTGGATTTATGTCATTTATTTTTCCTTTTCCTGTTTTAATTGACCCGCTCCGCTCATCTTACCTTGGTAATGCTATTATCGAAGACACTTGTTGTTTATATCACATTGTTTCCATGGAGCTGGGGGTCTTGTTTTTTTTTTGTTGCTTGAAAACTTAATAAAAGATTTAAACCATAAAACATACTTAGGTAAACAACCCGTGACCTCGAAAAGCCTGTCATTGTTGAAAGCTAGCTTGCACCAAGGGGTATTCTTTTCAGCAGCCGGATCAATAGGGGACACACTTGCAGCAATCACGAACATAGTGTTCGATAGCCCTGTCCACTCTAGGCCACAAAAAATCTTCTCTTACCCTCCTTTTCATGGCTCGAATGCCCAGATGACCCTCATGGGCTAGGTTTAAAATCTTCTTGCACATGCATTTAGTGACTACTAACTGACGCTAAAAACAGTTTTCTGTGTGGTATCAGTTATTAAAACTCGTGTTGCACCAGAACATGTTCTAATACCCAAATTCCGACATAATGGTTTAATCCATTTGCGCCTGGGGACACCATATGCTGGACAAAAAAACAGTATGTGGGAGTCATTTTCTGGAGTGTTAGGTTCGCACAGCAAACATCTGACATCGTTTGGCTTACCATTTTTACAACCCCATTTAGCTGTGTTGGTGTGAACTAGCAAAATGCCATACCGAAATTTAATATACAAGGATTTTGCTAGTTGGGGTTGAACTTCATCCAGATATGGTTCATAAAGCAGGAGAGGTTTTGTTAAAAGAAACTGGTGCATCAGCCTACCATTTGCGGAGCTTTGGTAAACGCTATTTTGCATGTACGCCCAGAAAGTACTGTTAAGCGTCTTTTTCCCAGATGGTATCATTAGAGTGGGGGTTTCCCAAAGGTGGTTAAGCCCTAATTTGCAAAACCATGCACATAGGTGGTTGACCCATGGTAGAGAAGCTGATTGATCTAGTCCTAGGATCTCTTCTAATCCTTCTCTATACCTAATTAACTCTGGGCGGATTCATAGGCGCACCCAGAATAGCAAAGGTCTTAAGATTGCTTGATGGTCTAGACGCTTTAAGTTTAAATCAATGGTAATAGGGATCATAGGTGTCCTTACAGGGAGGCGTAATAAACTTCTAAGAAAACTTCAAATTTCTTTATAATGTAATACTGAAATAGTTGAAATTCGGTACATACTCTAACCTCTGTTCTAAGAGGGTGACATTCTTCTTAAATGATTTGTGTGGTTTTACTGCCATGTATTTTGTTGTATTGGCATTAATTCCTTAACTTTTGTTAGCACAATAGTCACTAAATGTGTTTAGCAAATATTGGAGGCCTTTCGGATTTTGTGAAACTAAAATAGTATCATTGGCAAATAAAAGAGCCGGAACAGGAACCCCTCCTAGCTTCGGGGATTCATTGCTGCATCCCAATAGATATTTTGGGGCATTGTTTACAAATAAAGAGAAGAGGGTGGGTGTGAACCTGCAGCCCTGCCTGACACCCCTCTTTATGGGGATTGCATCTGTTACTTCTCCCTTTGTTCCCCACCTAATTTGTGTGAAAATATCTTCATGTAATCTCATTATTTGGATAAGAAGATCCTCGGGTATGCCTTGTGCTTTTAAGGATTTCCAGAGCAAGTTTTGGGGAATCAAATCGAAGGCCATCTTCAAATCAATAAAAGCTATCTACAAATGTCCTTTCTTAAAAGCTGTGTATTTCCAACCCAAACAGAGAAGTCTAAAAACCTGGTCAACTGTACTAATTCTAGCTCTGAATCCAGCCTGGCATTGTGTTAAAATAGTATTTCTCTCTAACAAATCATTCAGTTTTGATAAAAGCTGTCTTGCGTAGATCTTTTGTAGAGTATCGATGAGGCTTATGGGGCGATAGTTTGCTGGTTCTTGATGCTCCCCCTTTTTAAAGATTGGGATAATTTCAGCCCCCTTCCCAAGAGTCTGGCAGTGATGCTCCTGCCACCACGCATTGCATAGAAGATTAATATACGGGCCCCATACTGCTTTGTCATGCTTCAATAAATTTCTTGGAATATTGTCAGGACCTGGTGCTTTCCCTGACTTGACAGCATCTATAGCTGTCAATGTTTCCTCTATGCTAAATTGTAGGGTGTAATTTTGTGCCATTTTAGTAGATATAGGGATGGTTTGCGTGTCTCTACAATGTGTGTTTGTTATTTCACTAGTGGCCTCAGCATAACGTTTCGTGAAATGGTTCACCCATGTGCTTGGGTCCAAAAAAAGATCCAAGCTACTTTTCCCTATTTTGTTTCCTTTGGCTATTAGGCTCCAAAAGCCTGCATGGTCCTTAGTTTTGGCGGCTAAAATTAAATCAGACCATGTGCTGTCATCCCACTCTCTCTTTGTTTCTATTAATAACCTTTTATATCTCATCCTTTTGTCTCTCAATACCTCTATATTGTTGGATTTGGCTGCCATTATCAGCTCCGTCTTTGCTTTTCGACATGCCTTGTTGTACCACTGGTTGGGACAGATAGATTTCTCTACTTTCCCCACCTCATCACCTCTAGATGGTTTTGTCATAATCAATTTTAATTTTTCTATCATAGTTTGATGTATATTAACTTTAGGAATTTCCTCAGGGGGCAGTTCAGTATATGAGAGGATAACTTCTGCAAAGGTATTATATATATTAGTCATAATCTCGATCTTGCCCACTGTTGATGGCCATTTCAAATATCTTCAGTGATTACTAATTAGGGGTTGAGTAGGAAGAGGATCATTATCACTGGTTCTCCTAATCGAGGATTCGATGAGAGTGCTGGCTATTGTTAGGCATAATGGAAGTTGATCACTGTCTTCTCTAGCTTCAATTATGATATAATGCATGTTGGCCCAGGAATTAACTGAAACCAGTATGTAATCAATACTACTCTTGGTAGTCCCCCTGATAAATGTGGGAGCACTCGGTCTGTCAGAATTTAACCTGCCCTTGCAGGCCCTTAATCCCTGCCCTGCAACAAGCCGAGTGAGCTGTGCGGTGGCTACTGTGCACGGTACTGCAGAGCTGACCTCTAGCAAGGGTAAGTTGTTTGCAGTATCCTCCTCTTCAAAGATGTTCCCTAATCCTACTACAGGTTCAAATTGTCTGTTGAAATCGCCACCTATAATTACCGTGGCACTTGTGTCAATTGTACTTAAAAACATTTCTATCTGCTCTATGACTTGGGATTCTTTACTAGAGGGACTTGGTCTGTTATAAATATTTAACATATATATTTCTGTTTTATCGTTAGTTAATGCCTTTATCCCAAGTATATCTTGTGAAGAAATGTTCAGCCTTGTTATTTCTAAATCTAAAGTGATTTTAATCCAAATGACAATGCCCCCAGAAGGTCTACCTCTAGCAGAAGGTATCGCACAGGCACCGTATGTTTTATACTCAAGTTTGTGTGGAGTTATGAGTGACCAAGTTTCTTGTAACAAGCAGATTTTTCCGGAGTTAATGTACTCCTGCTAGTCTAAATCTTTTAGTTTTAGTTTCAGACCCGTCATGTTCCAAGATATCAAACATATTTGGCAAGGTTGTATTGGTACTGTCCGCGACTGGTTGCTACCATGATCATGATCAATCCCTCTTTACTCCTATCTGTATGTATATTATCAAGGGGGGCATTGATGGGTTGTCCCTATGCGAAATGAGAGAACCCTCCCATTGATTATATAACGGAAGCGACATTGACTGTCAATCAACTGCCTCCAGGTTGTCGTACACTTCATCAAAATTGGAGGGTCGTCTAGGAGTAACATTGTTGCAATTGCTCCCTTTTAGTGTTTCCCCTGGGTTATATGATCTAAATCTCACCAGGCTGCAATGATGTGGTCCTGTTCTTATATCGAGGGCAATTCTCCCATTGGCTATGTCTTCAGTTCTGAGTGTAAGAAGTACAGTATCGTAGGGTGAATTTTTGTTTGATAAGCGCTCCAACTCCAGTAGATCTGATTGTATTACTGAGAGACAGTCGTGCTTATGCCAAATCCAATGTATGGTTTTGTTCTTTAATGACTCTTCGTCTTCCCTGTAAAAAGAGAGGCTGATCCTTGGGATATTAGTCATAAGCACTCTCCAGACAATTTTCCTATATGTGGTGTTAATCGGCCTATATTTTCCCTGGCAGCTGACTACATCACTCGTGTGGGGTAAGCCTAGATGATTCTGCTCCCCAACTCCTTTGACTTTACCCATACTACCGCTCCCCCCTCAATATGATTAGCATATGCATTTCTATGACTAGTGACTCCCTGTCTTCCCATTCTCCATGAGATCGCACTCTCTATACTAGCCCCTCTTAGATGGGAAAACAGATCGTTAAACATCCCATTTTCAGCACCATTGGTCATACTTAGCATGGCTAATTTTGAGCCTTCTAGTTGGCCGCCGGTTCTTTGCCCTTCCAATTTCCCCTTTAACTTATTGGAGTCATAGTGACTCTGTTTATTTGATTTGGGGGGGTGAATAATGGGCTGATTTATGTGATTTGTCTCACGGCTGGAACGGGGTTTGGCCAACTCCATGTTATTATTGCGGCTAATTAAGTTGGCTACAATTGCCTTGAGATTAGCAACCTCTTTAGTTAAAGCATCCACTTTAGATAATAAGTCTAGTGTCAATTGTGGATTAGGGTCAATTGATTAACTATTAGGCAACATTACAGGCACTTGTGGAAGCACTTGTGGAGGGACGTGCGATTCCCTAGGTGGTCCAGGGATGTAGTCAGTGTTATGTGGTTGCGTGTTTGTGATAGTGATGATGGCGACAAATCAACGATCTCTGTGTCGGTCCCCTGATTTGGAGCTAAAAGTGAGTATCTATTTGAACACTCTACCAGTGTCAGTGATTCTACACTTATCTCCGCTTTGTTTAGGTCAGGAGCATGATAGCTCTGGTTATTGTGTTCTTCTTGTGGGCAAGGATAACTGGGATACAAGGGTGGTGCTCAATAGTGACCTTTGTGTTCCCCTTTGTGGTGGGGTTCTCTATCTGGGAGTTCATTAGACATTTACCATAGAACGCAGTGATTTTCTCTTTGCTCGTTGCCAAAGTTCTTTCAGTCTTTTGGGGCAATTGGAGTTTAGCCAAGTGTAATCGTTATTAGTTTGTACCAAGGAATATGTAGAAGTTTCTTTAGAATTGAGGGGAAAAGGTTGATCTTCTTACCCCAGTCCGTTGCTATTTTCTGGCACCAGATGTAATGGAGGTGGCCCTGCCCTGCCTCTTCCTGTCAATGATGGGCAAGGACGGGCCCGCCGATGGGCAAGGATGGGCCCGTCCTTTGCCCGGGCACTGCCGGTACGTGTCCCGCGTTTCGGGGATGAGGCGGTACTTTATGCACAGAGATGGGTCTGTGCCTCCCCCTAGGTAGTTTTGTACCGCTTTGTTCCCCATAAGTTGGCAGGGTATGCTCAGACGTGAGTCCCTTGCTCACTTTGTCACTGGATTCAAGCAAGCCTGGCTGAAGACAGCTGAAATGCCAGAAACCGGTCCTAGGAAGCTTGTTTCCGGTCCAGGGAAGGCATGGCTTGGCAGTTCGGGCTGGACTGTTCCCATGAGGCACAGGGTCAGACTGATTTGCATATGGCCATGTCTGAACTGGGGTGGCAGAGTGGGCTAAAGAACGGTGATGGATCAAACCCAGATCTGTTGACTGGGTGTGAGTGTTTGATTGGTTCTGATGCTCCGTCCATCACCACCCCCTTTTGTACAGCTTTGTTCGCCATAAGTTGGCAGGGTATGCTCAGACGTGAGTCCCTTGCTCACTTTGTCACTGGATTCAAGCAAGCCTGGCTAAAGACGGCTGAAATGCCAGAAACCGGTCCTAGGAAGCTTGTTTCCAGTCCAGGGAAGGCATGGCTTGGCAGTTCGGGCTGGACTGTTCCCAAGAGGCACAGGGTCAGACTGATTTGCATATGGCCATGTCTGAACTGGGGTGGCAGAGTGGGCTAAAGAACGGTGATGGATCAAACCCAGATCTGTTGACTGGGTGTGAGTGTTTGATTGGTTCTGATGCTCCGTCCATCACCACCCCCTTTTGTACCAACTGTTTAACAGCCATTGCTATCTTGTGGCCTGCTATTGTGCCGTACATTGAAAGCCTGTCATGGGCTCACTGTGCCACTGGAATCAAGCTATCCTGGCTGAAGTGGAGTGAAACCCCGAAACCGGTCCTAGGATGCTTGTTTCCGGTCCAGGGAGGACCTGGCTTGGTAGTTCGGGCTGGATTGTTCCCATGAGGCACAGGGTCAAGACTGATTTGCATACGGCCAGGACTAAACTGGAGTGGCATGGTGAGCAAAAGAATGAGGGATTTAGCCCAGATCTCTTGACTGGGGGTGAATGTTTTGATTTGTTCTGCATTCCGTCCATCAATTGTGTATCTTTTGCTTTCTTGCCCTAAGTGTGCCAGGTATGCCCACTGGATTCAAGCAAGCCTGGCTGAAGACGGCTGAAATGCCAGAAACCGGTCCTAGGAAGCTTGTTTCCGGTCCAGGGAAGACATGGCTTGGCAGTTCGGGCTGGACTGTTCCCATGAGGCACAGGGTCAGACTGATTTGCATATGGCCATGTCTGAACTGGGGTGGCAGAGTGGGCTAAAGAACGGTGATGGATTAAACCCAGATCAGTTGACTGGGGGTGAGTGCTTGCAATGTTCAACACTCCGTCCATCATTTCATTTGATTTTTGCGTTAAACAGTTGGTGACAGGCAAAACATCCAGTAGCGACGGCCTCCCCCAAGTGCTTTTAGGTGGACATGATAAAGCACCGAGCCTGGGTGAACACAGCAGCCCACACAGAGGGATGACTACCGGAGTCCTCAAAAGAAGCCCTGATTCTCATGATACCTAGACAAGGGGGGGGACCCAATTGACAGGGGTGCGTAAAAGCCCTGTATCTTCCTCAACTTGGATTGCAAAATTCTGAGGAAAATCATTGCTAACCCTATCCAATCATGCTTGCCAGCTCTGATCCACCCAGACCAGAGCAACTTTGTCCTGGGGCGGAGTACTTCCCCAAACATATGGCACCTCTTCCACATCCTTCGCAGATTGCTGGTGGACTGCCTCTGAGTTGTGGCGATATCAATGGACATGGAGAAGGCCGTTACTAGACTCTCATGTACATATCTCTATTCGGTCCTTTGCCGTATGGGTTTTGGGAAGCAAGTTTTGTTTTATATACAGGATGTTGTGTCGGGTTTAACTCCAATCCTGGGGCTCCTAGAATCATTTGGTGCAATCTCTGGGCTCCGCTTGAATAAGCAGAAATCATGTATCTTCCCACTGATGGTGATGGAGCCCTGCAAGATTTTCCTGCTGGGGTCAAGGACCCACGAGATTGCGATCACTTTGCGCACTTTTTGATGTCTGGGTATTCATATATTTTATATGGCCACTATCACCCATAGGCCACATGGCCTTGGCAAAGATGATGGCTCTGCCACGCCTACTATATGTGTTTGCCACTTTACCCCTGATGCTCCCCTGAGAGGTGTTCTTAGAATACATGGATGACTTTCTGACTTAATTTAGGCATTGGGCAGCCATTGTGAGGGGCTGAAAAGATTGTGTCTTGCATTGGTGGTGGGCAGCATGGGAGCCCATGGCTATGAGCTGTACTACTTGTCAGGAGAGCTGCAGTGGCCGATGACATGGATCACCCTACAGACACTTATGGAGACCCGGGGTGACACAGGCATGTTTGCAGGGCGACGTGATGGGGCAGCCCCCCAGGGTGCAGGGACCATGCTCCTGCTCTGGGCGGCCAGCGTTATGCTGGTCCTGATACCTCTGCTGATGACGTGGCAGTGCGGCGTAATATCTGGATATTCCACTACGGTGTCTGCCCTACCTTAGTGAGGGTGGATACAATGACACATCCGTCACAGTGACGGCTCACGCTGGTCGACATCCTTGGTCAGCTGTTCATGGATGGAATATGTCTCCCCTTCATTGTGCTACTGGAACTTTATGGCATCCCTGCTGGACATTTCTCCATGCAGGTGGTGCTTGGGAGAGTTATAGGCCAGGTGTGGGGTGACTCTGGCAGGGAGCCTGACACTCACACTAACCCAGTGTTGGATATGTTATTGACATGGAGCTCCACAAGGCACAGGATCCCTAGCATGTATGCCTCACTTGGTCGAGCGATGGGACCGATATTGCCTTGACTTAAAGATTGTTGGAGCCAAGACCTACGGTTGGACTTTACTGACCGAGGCTGGAATAGAATCCTGTGTCATATAGCACAAGTCATGCTTGATAAGTTACTGCAGTTCAAATATGTCCATCACACCTAGCTGACCCCTATGCCACTGCACAGGATGTTCAAAACTGTGCTGCATATATGTCCCATATGCAGAGAGGAACACACAGATTTCTATCACATGACACAACAGTGTACGGTGCTGCGCACATCCTGGACAGAGATTTACGACTACCTCAGACGCATTACAGGGAGAAGCCACATCAATACTCCTAAAACATGCCTCTTGGGCCTGATGCCTGACTAAAAATGGACAGGGCAGGATCTAAGTTCATACAGCTGAAGCACACATTGGCACGGTGGGCTATAAACTGGTAAGCGGCCTCTGCGCCGCTGGTGTTGTAATGATGCAGGGCCTTAGGCCCTCATGCACTAATAATAATGACACACAGACACATTACTCGGAGTGTAGAACTGGCCCAGGGCACGTGCGCCCGGCCCCTTTCATTAGCAGGGTCACATGTCCAGCAGGGTCACATGTCCAGTGACGCCTGTGGTGGATGGGTGTGGGGTGGGGTGAAGGCCAGCCCTCGGGGAGTGGCTGGTGCTAAAACAACTAGAACAGTGACCAGCAGGTCACTACAGGTGGCAGCCTGGCAGCGGGAGCTGTGGCTCTGGGCACGAGCTGAGGTTGACACTGTGCAGCAGCTCCGACAGCAGGCTGGGTGAGTTACACATATCACATGGTGGGATGTAATATTGTTGGCACTGGAGCGCACCTCTAACTTACAACCGGCTGTGATGAATCCTTTGGGCATCAAGATATTGGCATTGTCCCTGTGGACCTGGTGCAGACAGACCGCTCTCTCACTGCGCTTCGGGTGGAGGATGTGGTTACACACAGGGCTCGCCCCCTCCAAACTTGCCGCTAACAACACTGGGTGAAGTATACACAGCCACATCCACGCCACAACCCCACGACACTGGCGCATTACCTTTTTCTCCCTGTCTAGGCCGTACTACTACTTGCGCGACTTCCACATACTGTGCCCAGTCAGATCCCCTTTGCTGTGTGCTGGGCCTTATCTGTAAACCCCACAAGGTCCTATATCTGGCTTGTCAGGGTACCTGATTTATGTCTTTCTTGTTATGTGATACTTTCGATAAAGAGCAATTTTTTTAAAAAGAGGAGAGCTCATTAACAAGAGGTCTTTCCAGGTTTACTCTAATGACGCAGTTAATAAAAACAGGAGAGGAGAGTCTTACTGTCTCAGTTTGCCAAGGAAAACTAGTTCTGTTCTTAATTAAACCACAAGGATAAGATGCAGTGGAAATAAATACTAGCCAACATACATATATAAGTGACTTTTGTTCCTTTTTCAGAACATCCAAACTCTGAGTTGCCTCCACTATGCCCGGTTAAAACTTGACTGCAAACACAGGCAACAGACCTAAATGTGACCACAAAACAGACAAATGTTACATTCACTGTCATTTTTACGAAACACATCACACACCATGATAACAGGTATCAATAAAGTAAATGTTTTACAACTGACCTGCAAAATAATTGCTTTGCTGATGATTGGAGCGCCTTCTAAAGAATTTACGTCAATCCAACTCATTATGGAAATCACGGGGCATATTTACAATAACTGGCGCATCCCTGCATATCAGCAGGGATGAGCCAGTTATTGTGCGTCACGGCTCCGCCACCATGGATGCGCCGCATTTACAATGCGGCACTCCATGGGGCAAAAATGGACAGATGCGTGACGCATCTGTGCCGTAAAGGCAGCGCATTGCTGGAGTTGCGTCGCAAGTGCAACGCAGCTCCAGCAAGGCTCTGGGGTGCCCTATCTTTACAATGCTGCGTCAATCCTTACGCCTGCTTCAAGCAGGCGCAGGGTTTTGACGCAGCATGGGCTCAAAAGTGACTGAGTGAAATCTTGTAGATTTCACTTAGCCACTTTTAGGAGGCGTTCCTGCGACGGAACGCCTCCCCTGCACAGGAACGCCTACTTCTGGCGCAGGCTTTACAACGTGACGCATCTCCCAGATGCGTCACATTGAAAATACCCCACATTCACAGCCACATGTACAACCACATTCACAGCCAACGCGTTTCGCCCAAGCATGGGCTTCTTCAAGGCAGGAAATTTAAAACGATGATGCACAGGGCTGTCGCGGAAAAGAGTGGTATCTTTTATAAATTAAATCTTGCCAAACAATAACTTGGGAGCAGTGAAGAAGCGTATATAGGTATACGTGAAGACCTGTGTATTTCAAAGAATCCTGGCCAATCAAGTTTCAGGTGTCGTGTGTCAAATCCTATCCATGGGTGGCCTGTAGTACCGTGATTACCGTCGTGTTGAAACGGTAACCTGAATAAGCAAAACGTCAGTGTAAGCATACGTTTTTGAAGAAGCCCATGCTTGGGCAAAACGCGTTGGCTGTGAATGTGGTTGTACCGAATTGTGGAATAAAGAATACTTGAATCTTACAAGTTCTGTGTGGACTCTACAATCTGCTTCAAACTGTATTGACACAGTAAATTCAGCTTTGTGTTGGCTCTCATATATTTGTGAACATATGTGTTATTTATGGTCTTTTAAGCAGCTGGCCATTTGAGGTGGGCAATACTCTCACTACTGTACAGTGACATGTCTAGGCAGGGCATTCGCTTTTAACCTAGCTGTTTTTCTCTATAATTGCAAACCACTACTAATTAGGCATGAAATATTTGGTGCTGTTGCTTTTTTGACAAGGAATAGCAGCGTCTTCCATTTTCGCTGCAGTGTTTTTTTTCCAGAAGGAATTGAACCCCATTCCTATGGCTGCCTCAACTCTTTGACACCTAGGCTCACTTTACAACCTAGCTACATGTTTTTTAAAGCTAAGCATTCGTTCTGCCTCATTTTACAAGTCAAGGTTGAGTAGTGGGAATATGGTAAACTTTTGAAGCGTTAAGACAACTATTTCATCTACACATTTGCCGTTCCATGAACAGTCTGCACCGTATCCTCTGCTACAAAGTCAAATTGGCAGTGCATAGTCTGTGGTGGGTGCCCCAGGGGCACCTGAAACTCATGGTGCATAGTACTTGGCGGGTGCCCCATGGGCACCTGAGTGTTTTGCATGGAAAGTGTCTCTCACGATATCGCGCATCCCCAGCAAGTAAAGTGGAAGTGTGGGGAGTATGATTGTGCATCAAGGACGGTGACTCATGATCGCTGTAAGGATCCTTTAACTAAACAAGCACGCAGAACTTGGTGTTCTTAGGGGGTTATTGAACTACATGCATGACAACCCGCAAATAAGCCGCCTGACATAGGAGATGACGATACACTCACCCAGTGTAATATCAACAGGAAACAAATACAAGACGTCAACAAGCCCAATCCCCCTTAAAAGGAAGCCTAAAACAAAACCAACATGCTACCAAAAAAAAATCCCAACTGCCGTATACATCGAAAAGTCCAAAAAGGCTGAATTAATACGATCAACAGAGAGGGAGGAACAGAGAGGGAGGCAGTACTGACACAATTATGGCATTAAGAGGAGATGGGAGGGAGGAATGATATACTTACATGTAACCATCTTTGCCTCCGAAGCTGAACACAGGCAAATAGTAACAGACCAGGAAACCAAGAATAAAAGTAGTCCCCCAAAGAACACATAAAGAACCATAGCTGAATGAAACAGTACTTAGTCCCTGCTGCTTAGGAGGATCAGAAAGGAAAAAGGAGGAACAAAGAGGCAGGGTTGACCTCTAGCAAGCAAGGATGTTTATAGGACACTGAAACAAACAAACCAAAAGCAGGGGGATAGCTTTAGGCCTACAAGAGAAATTACAACAGGTCTCAAATGCTCGACCTAAAAAGGAAGGTTTAGGCTTGGCAATAGGTTTATTTTGCTAGGTTGAATTGGCAGTTCAAAACTGCACAATAGGATGAAATGGCAGGCTTAAGATATGTTTTAGAAGGCAACTTTTAGTGAGTGTCAAAATAAATGAGTGCTACTGCCCACTAGTAGCATTTAATTTACAGGTCTTGGGTACCCCTGGTACTATGTACGAGGGACTTACATGTAAATTAAATGTACCGATTAGGTGTAAGCCAATTGTACCATATTTTAGGGGAGAGCAAATGCTCTGTAACAGTGGTTAGGAGTGGTAAAGTGCACAGAGTTCTAAAAGCCATCGAAAATGGGTTCAGAAAACAGAAGGATGAAGGCAGCATGTTTGTGGTGAGCCTGTATGGAGGGCCCAGTCCAAGACAGGACATACGGACTTAGGTTTACTGGTGTTGGGATGTACTCCTCTGATTTAAAAACAGCAATAACTGGACTCTAGGTGAAAATCCAGAAGTTCTAGGCTCTCTGCATTGAAAAGAACCACCTGTAGTCTTCTTGCAAACGCGAGCAGACTTCACCCAGACAAACATGGAACCTGCATCTGACGGCCGACGCAACATTTCTGGCTACAGATTCCAGACTTCACCCACATGATACTCTCCACGTCAGCAATGATCGCCCCATGTTTCTTGCCAATGCAAAATTCCGATGGGTGACCAGCTCTTTGAACCAACAACAATATCCTCTTGGCCACCCTGTCAACGTGAAGCTTCGACTGAAGCTTCTTGCATGGAACTGGAATAAGTTACAAGGTAAAACTTTCCACTGGGATGAACCTGGTCCTTGTATCTGATTAGGGCTCCATTGCAATAGGCCTGAACGATTGATTTTGACCCAACCACCGCGACCCGATAACCACGATTGGCATGCTGTGCTTCTTGTTGCTATTTTTACCAAAAAATGTTACAAAATCATAGCTTTGGTTCTACCTATTGGATTTTGACATTTTATTTATTAAAATATCTCTATTTATCTAAATTGGTTTGGGATTGGTTTTATGTAATGCTGCATAAACACTTTACACATTGCCTTTATGATAAGCCTTACAGCTTTGTGCCAAGCTACCAGAGGGTTAGGCAAGCATTTATTTAGTGACATATATGATTCACCCTGAAAAGGATTGTGTTTATTATTTGAGTGGGGCTCTCATCCCTATCAACTAATAGCACCATTTCTTACACACACGCTCCCTCATTTCCCCAATGTGCTCTCCCTGCTGGCTAATCTATCTGCATAAGGGTGATAAATAATTTTGTTAAGGTCACTTAAATGAGATCCTGGTAGTTCTCCTGCGATCCTGTGTCCGTAGGGTTCACCTCCCAGCTTGTCATTCCTTTATTAACCGGATTTGGGTCAAATTCCAGGGGTCAGAGACCTTCCAGTACAAGTTAACTACTGCTTCCTTGGTTACTAACCTTGTTATCTTTTAACCAGCCCAACAGAATAATCTATCAGTATATTCCATATAATGTAACGTTGTGTCACTTTGAACCATTGATATTGTTTATTTTCTCTTTCTTACCATTCAATAAAACTTAATCTTTTGCAGTAACATATTTTACTAGCCATTTTCTAGCAGAGAAGTGGGTTTTCATCAAGGTTTCTTTTGTAAATTAAAAGGTAAATCCTGAAAAGCTCTGTTTATTTTGATAATGTAAGTAAGTTTCTTCAGCCATAGGATCTGTCACTGTTAACTGGAAAATGACATATTTGTTTTACTTCTCAGCTAATTTTACAGATGAGGAAAAAAACCTTAGCAGAACAATGATGAACTACTGGGCAAACTTTGCGCGAAATGGGTAAGAAGCTCAACCAGTATCTTTATAATTCCTCACACAGAAAATCTTTTGATTATAAACGACAATTTTAATTGTATTTTCTGCAGAAACCCTAATGGAGATGGTTTGATGGAATGGCCTGCCTACGGTCTCGGTGAACAGTATCTGGAGATAAACCTGCAGCAGAAGGCAGGAGAAAAGCTGAAAGATCACAGAATAACATTCTGGAGTGAAAAGTTTCCTGAGAAAATTAAGGCACTGAATGCCCAAAAAAAACAGCATGCAGAATTATGATTCTTGCACAATACAAAATAAACATAAAGGAGTCTAATTTAAATTTCTTGTTTTACACTGCCTTTTCTAACTTCTCTTTTTGAAGCCTACATTCTAAAAGGGAATTTAACCACAGTCATAGATATTTTGGGACATATTTTATGCATTAAGTAGTAACATCATTAAAGAGACAACATAAAGAATGGTCCATCCTTTACTTTGATTGTGATCTAAACGTACATAAACCATACATGCTCCTTATCACCAATCACATTCTAATTGCGCACCTAACCTAAATTACAAAAGATTGATGCCTTAAATTCAGCATGAAAGATGAGAAGCTGATGCCTGAAATTATTATTTACACTGTTCTCGAATCAATGGAGGAGATTGTACAAAAATAATCAAAAGAATGTTCAAGTTGCATTTATTTTACTAAGAGTTAATGAATGTAACTTTTATTGGTTGTTGATGTAGGCCCACATGTATTAAAATGATCCCCTTGCAGCTTAGCAAACAACGTTTCTGCACTAAGTTGCGTCAAAGGACGAGAGCAGAAACGTGCCATATCTATGAAGCTGTAGTGTAGTGCAAGGGTGTGTACTAGAAGTGTACCCTTCCAGTACGAAATACAATGCCTATACAGTTGAGAATGTTTTCCAGTTTTTATGTGTTAGAAAAAAGATTTCTTTTCTCCAAACATTTCCGACGTTACAGCTACCTCGAGGAGGCATACATTATAGGCATAAAGCACAATCTACCTCTTTAATAGATAGGATTTTGCATCAAAATCCATGGGCAATTGTATGGGAATGCTCATGTACCACCCGTGGGACACATACTCGATGCAAAACAAGCCGCTTATTTATTTACTTGGGGGTACTAGCTTAAGTGCCATTCAAGTCTCTTTGTGTCACTTTTGGTAGCATCACACAAGCACAAAGGGCTGATAAATCTGGCCCATAATGTCTATAATATTCATTATAAGTGTCCCGCTCAGCCACACACGTATTTATCCTGCAGCCAGCTGGATCCTTCTATGAACATTTTTAAATTAAACCTGATGGTGGGGCTGAAGTAGGTCCTGATTGGAGGATAGAGGACTTATTCTTCTGCTATTGAGATACAACGTACATCTGCCCGGAGGGTATGGTTACTAAAGCCAATGAGGACAGCATCAGATTCTGTTGAAGGTTGAGGAGCAATGATTATCAGAAATAGGAAGACCATTGATGTCGACTGTGATTACCGATGGAATGGAAGGGCCTTGGTGGCATGGGAATCATTGCTTTAGTAGGAAGAGAGACCTAAAGAATGTAGGATATAAACCATTTGTTGGCAATAGAAAAGAAACTAAGAAACTTGTGGCTATTTTTTATTGTTAATTGGCACTTATGTTGATTTGTAAAACCCTAGTTTGTCTACAACCTATTTCACAGAACATGAGTGAAGCAGCTTTTTCTGAAGCGCTACGTAGAGATGAACTGTATGGGGTAGAATGTAAATATGACTGAGACAATACAGGGATTACTCGCTCCACAGTTGGAGTATGGAAAGTGTGCTGGGTGACTGACAGGGTACATTTGCAATTCCTTTGAATTCATTTAAAGGGAAGGAATTGAATACAGTTGATGCTATTATATACTGCTGCAACTACCAGGTCTTCATTACTGCCTAATTTATTAGAACTCAATTTCCCGACTTCAAATGAATGACAGATTGAGATGGCCTTGCCAGGATTAAGATATTGGCCTGCAGATCACACAGATGTAAGCAGCACCGGCTTAACTCACTAACCATCTTGAGAGCAGCAACAATGATACTGTGATAATGAAAAGGGGATTTAGGGAAACATCCTTTACCTCGCATTTCTTACTCCATAAAAACTTTCACAACGCAGGCCTTTACACCGCAAACTGTTACAACGCATTCCCCAATGTAATGCCTCCCTGGAGTTAGAATAGTAATTGCATTGGAATTGGGAATGCATGTAACAGAGTGCGCTGTAAAGCCCTGCCTTATAAAAGTTTTTGCGGAGTGAAAAATGCAGGGTAAAGTGTCCTATTTCGGTATTCAGATTGCAGAAAACTGATCCAGTTTGAAATAATTTAGATCTTTGTGGTTGCATATCGTGGGAGACTCTGATAGTTGTTATATTTCATTAATATACTTATTGTGACATGTATTATTTGATAGTTTCATCCTTCTTTGATCATGAGTGTTCGAGTTGCCATGGGAAAATCTATTTCCCAGTGCTACGCAGTGAGCTGCAAGTCTCTTCAAAGGTTTTAACGTGATATGTGAATGCATTGCAGATCAATATTGAGTCATATAGGATTTTTAAAAAATCCTGAATCGGTGAAAGATCCTAGTGCATTAGTGAAAAAGGGGGGTACAGGTATGGGAAGTGAAGCAGAGAGTTGAGGATAAGCAGAAGATAGCCAGTGAGGAAATGGAAAGATGGAGACAAGCGGACAGAGGGAAAATATTAATATATCCTACTATGTTCTGAGTCCTATTTTCTGATAGGATATGTAGTAATTGAAGCTGCTGTAAATATCTCTGTTCGATCTGTCTGTTATAGGATCCAATCCCAGTGACACCGTGAGAAAATCATAGATCTGTAACCTTTAGATAACAGTTTGAAATACTAGTAAAACAGATCTGTAACTTAATGTGTGTGTAGTGTCAGATTAATAAACTGCTCAGAGGGTAATGTACCTCGAGTTAAAATGTGCGTGTGATGTCCAGGTTTGAAACTCTGTAACATCAGTTTGTTAAAGAAATGGTTGCAAATGTTTTCTGAGGCTTTCTTGGCAATTATTTAAATAGCTGATGACTCAAGTATTTAATGAGACTTCAATCTACAGGTCACAATTTACAATCTCAGTATAATATCTGATTGAGTTAATTACTTGCTGTGCAGATCTATGCACAATCTGCAGGTCAGAGAGAGAGAGATCAGTGGGTTGAAGAAACTGCTTGGTTACCTGCAAGTAAGCTAGATCACTTACAGACAGGAACATAGAGTGCATGGATGAGGCCCAAACGACCAACATTAGAATTGCCTAAGTGCCACAGGGATGCACCAAAGTAGGTCTTGTGCTAAATGTGCTGTAGGAATCATGCTATATCTCACTA